>NC_134860.1:122322179-122329005 GCF_049852395.1 Peromyscus maniculatus bairdii | reverse complement strand
CTAACCCTAACCCTAACCCTAACCCTAACCCTAACCCTAACCCTAACCCTAACCCTAACCCTAACCCTAACCCTAACCCTAACCCTAACCCTAACCCTAACCCTAACCCTAACCCTAACCCTAACCCTAACCCTAACCCTAACCCTAACCCTAACCCTAACCCTAACCCTAACCCTAACCCTAACCCTAACCCTAACCCTAACCCTAACCCTAACCCTAACCCTAACCCTAACCCTAACCCTAACCCTAACCCTAACCCTAACCCTAACCCTAACCCTAACCCTAACCCTAACCCTAACCCTAACCCTAACCCTAACCCTAACCCTAACCCTAACCCTAACCCTAACCCTAACCCTAACCCTAACCCTAACCCTAACCCTAACCCTAACCCTAACCCTAACCCTAACCCTAACCCTAACCCTAACCCTAACCCTAACCCTAACCCTAACCCTAACCCTAACCCTAACCCTAACCCTAACCCTAACCCTAACCCTAACCCTAACCCTAACCCTAACCCTAACCCTAACCCTAACCCTAACCCTAACCCTAACCCTAACCCTAACCCTAACCCTAACCCTAACCCTAACCCTAACCCTAACCCTAACCCTAACCCTAACCCTAACCCTAACCCTAACCCTAACCCTAACCCTAACCCTAACCCTAACCCTAACCCTAACCCTAACCCTAACCCTAACCCTAACCCTAACCCTAACCCTAACCCTAACCCTAACCCTAACCCTAACCCTAACCCTAACCCTAACCCTAACCCTAACCCTAACCCTAACCCTAACCCAACCCTAACCCTAACCCTAACCCTAACCCTAACCCTAACCCTAACCCTAACCCTAACCCTAACCCTAACCCTAACCCTAACCCTAACCCTAACCCTAACCCTAACCCTAACCCTAACCCTAACCCTAACCCTAACCCTAACCCTAACCCTAACCCTAACCCTAACCCTAACCCTAACCCTAACCCTAACCCTAACCCTAACCCTAACCCTAACCCTAACCCTAACCCTAACCCTAACCCTAACCCTAACCCTAACCCTAACCCTAACCCTAACCCTAACCCTAACCCTAACCCTAACCCTAACCCTAACCCTAACCCTAACCCTAACCCTAACCCTAACCCTAACCCTAACCCTAACCCTAACCCTAACCCTAACCCTAACCCTAACCCTAACCCTAACCCTAACCCTAACCCTAACCCTAACCCTAACCCTAACCCTAACCCTAACCCTAACCCTAACCCTAACCCTAACCCTAACCCTAACCCTAACCCTAACCCTAACCCTAACCCTAACCCTAACCCTAACCCTAACCCTAACCCTAACCCTAACCCTAACCCTAACCCTAACCCTAACCCTAACCCTAACCCTAACCCTAACCCTAACCCTAACCCTAACCCTAACCCTAACCCTAACCCTAACCCTAACCCTAACCCTAACCCTAACCCTAACCCTAACCCTAACCCTAACCCTAACCCTAACCCTAACCCTAACCCTAACCCTAACCCTAACCCTAACCCTAACCCTAACCCTAACCCTAACCCTAACCCTAACCCTAACCCTAACCCTAACCCTAACCCTAACCCTAACCCTAACCCTAACCCTAACCCTAACCCTAACCCTAACCCTAACCCTAACCCTAACCCTAACCCTAACCCTAACCCTAACCCTAACCCTAACCCTAACCCTAACCCTAACCCTAACCCTAACCCTAACCCTAACCCTAACCCTAACCCTAACCCTAACCCTAACCCTAACCCTAACCCTAACCCTAACCCTAACCCTAACCCTAACCCTAACCCTAACCCTAACCCTAACCCTAACCCTAACCCTAACCCTAACCCTAACCCTAACCCTAACCCTAACCCTAACCCTAACCCTAACCCTAACCCTAACCCTAACCCTAACCCTAACCCTAACCCTAACCCTAACCCTAACCCTAACCCTAACCCTAACCCTAACCCTAACCCTAACCCTAACCCTAACCCTAACCCTAACCCTAACCCTAACCCTAACCCTAACCCTAACCCTAACCCTAACCCTAACCCTAACCCTAACCCTAACCCTAACCCTAACCCTAACCCTAACCCTAACCCTAACCCTAACCCTAACCCTAACCCTAACCCTAACCCTAACCCTAACCCTAACCCTAACCCTAACCCTAACCCTAACCCTAACCCTAACCCTAACCCTAACCCTAACCCTAACCCTAACCCTAACCCTAACCCTAACCCTAACCCTAACCCTAACCCTAACCCTAACCCTAACCCTAACCCTAACCCTAACCCTAACCCTAACCCTAACCCTAACCCTAACCCTAACCCTAACCCTAACCCTAACCCTAACCCTAACCCTAACCCTAACCCTAACCCTAACCCTAACCCTAACCCTAACCCTAACCCTAACCCTAACCCTAACCCTAACCCTAACCCTAACCCTAACCCTAACCCTAACCCTAACCCTAACCCTAACCCTAACCCTAACCCTAACCCTAACCCTAACCCTAACCCTAACCCTAACCCTAACCCTAACCCTAACCCTAACCCTAACCCTAACCCTAACCCTAACCCTAACCCTAACCCTAACCCTAACCCTAACCCTAACCCTAACCCTAACCCTAACCCTAACCCTAACCCTAACCCTAACCCTAACCCTAACCCTAACCCTAACCCTAACCCTAACCCTAACCCTAACCCTAACCCTAACCCTAACCCTAACCCTAACCCTAACCCTAACCCTAACCCTAACCCTAACCCTAACCCTAACCCTAACCCTAACCCTAACCCTAACCCTAACCCTAACCCTAACCCTAACCCTAACCCTAACCCTAACCCTAACCCTAACCCTAACCCTAACCCTAACCCTAACCCTAACCCTAACCCTAACCCTAACCCTAACCCTAACCCTAACCCTAACCCTAACCCTAACCCTAACCCTAACCCTAACCCTAACCCTAACCCTAACCCTAACCCTAACCCTAACCCTAACCCTAACCCTAACCCTAACCCTAACCCTAACCCTAACCCTAACCCTAACCCTAACCCTAACCCTAACCCTAACCCTAACCCTAACCCTAACCCTAACCCTAACCCTAACCCTAACCCTAACCCTAACCCTAACCCTAACCCTAACCCTAACCCTAACCCTAACCCTAACCCTAACCCTAACCCTAACCCTAACCCTAACCCTAACCCTAACCCTAACCCTAACCCTAACCCTAACCCTAACCCTAACCCTAACCCTAACCCTAACCCTAACCCTAACCCTAACCCTAACCCTAACCCTAACCCTAACCCTAACCCTAACCCTAACCCTAACCCTAACCCTAACCCTAACCCTAACCCTAACCCTAACCCTAACCCTAACCCTAACCCTAACCCTAACCCTAACCCTAACCCTAACCCTAACCCTAACCCTAACCCTAACCCTAACCCTAACCCTAACCCTAACCCTAACCCTAACCCTAACCCTAACCCTAACCCTAACCCTAACCCTAACCCTAACCCTAACCCTAACCCTAACCCTAACCCTAACCCTAACCCTAACCCTAACCCTAACCCTAACCCTAACCCTAACCCTAACCCTAACCCTAACCCTAACCCTAACCCTAACCCTAACCCTAACCCTAACCCTAACCCTAACCCTAACCCTAACCCTAACCCTAACCCTAACCCTAACCCTAACCCTAACCCTAACCCTAACCCTAACCCTAACCCTAACCCTAACCCTAACCCTAACCCTAACCCTAACCCTAACCCTAACCCTAACCCTAACCCTAACCCTAACCCTAACCCTAACCCTAACCCTAACCCTAACCCTAACCCTAACCCTAACCCTAACCCTAACCCTAACCCTAACCCTAACCCTAACCCTAACCCTAACCCTAACCCTAACCCTAACCCTAACCCTAACCCTAACCCTAACCCTAACCCTAACCCTAACCCTAACCCTAACCCTAACCCTAACCCTAACCCTAACCCTAACCCTAACCCTAACCCTAACCCTAACCCTAACCCTAACCCTAACCCTAACCCTAACCCTAACCCTAACCCTAACCCTAACCCTAACCCTAACCCTAACCCTAACCCTAACCCTAACCCTAACCCTAACCCTAACCCTAACCCTAACCCTAACCCTAACCCTAACCCTAACCCTAACCCTAACCCTAACCCTAACCCTAACCCTAACCCTAACCCTAACCCTAACCCTAACCCTAACCCTAACCCTAACCCTGAGGAGGAGGAGGAGGAGGAGGAGGAGGAGGAGGAGGAGGAGGAGGAGGAGGAGGAGGAGGAGGAGGAACCCTAACCCTAACCCTAACCCTAACCCTAACCCTAACCCTAACCCTAACCCTAACCCTAACCCTAACCCTAACCCTAACCCTAACCCTAACCCTAACCCTAACCCTAACCCTAACCCTAACCCTAACCCTAACCCTAACCCTAACCCTAACCCTAACCCTAACCCTAACCCTAACCCTAACCCTAACCCTAACCCTAACCCTAACCCTAACCCTAACCCTAACCCTAACCCTAACCCTAACCCTAACCCTAACCCTAACCCTAACCCTAACCCTAACCCTAACCCTAACCCTAACCCTAACCCTAACCCTAACCCTAACCCTAACCCTAACCCTAACCCTAACCCTAACCCTAACCCTAACCCTAACCCTAACCCTAACCCTAACCCTAACCCTAACCCTAACCCTAACCCTAACCCTAACCCTAACCCTAACCCTAACCCTAACCCTAACCCTAACCCTAACCCTAACCCTAACCCTAACCCTAACCCTAACCCTAACCCTAACCCTAACCCTAACCCTAACCCTAACCCTAACCCTAACCCTAACCCTAACCCTAACCCTAACCCTAACCCTAACCCTAACCCTAACCCTAACCCTAACCCTAACCCTAACCCTAACCCTAACCCTAACCCTAACCCTAACCCTAACCCTAACCCTAACCCTAACCCTAACCCTAACCCTAACCCTAACCCTAACCCTAACCCTAACCCTAACCCTAACCCTAACCCTAACCCTAACCCTAACCCTAACCCTAACCCTAACCCTAACCCTAACCCTAACCCTAACCCTAACCCTAACCCTAACCCTAACCCTAACCCTAACCCTAACCCTAACCCTAACCCTAACCCTAACCCTAACCCTAACCCTAACCCTAACCCTAACCCTAACCCTAACCCTAACCCTAACCCTAACCCTAACCCTAACCCTAACCCTAACCCTAACCCTAACCCTAACCCTAACCCTAACCCTAACCCTAACCCTAACCCTAACCCTAACCCTAACCCTAACCCTAACCCTAACCCTAACCCTAACCCTAACCCTAACCCTAACCCTAACCCTAACCCTAACCCTAACCCTAACCCTAACCCTAACCCTAACCCTAACCCTAACCCTAACCCTAACCCTAACCCTAACCCTAACCCTAACCCTAACCCTAACCCTAACCCTAACCCTAACCCTAACCCTAACCCTAACCCTAACCCTAACCCTAACCCTAACCCTAACCCTAACCCTAACCCTAACCCTAACCCTAACCCTAACCCTAACCCTAACCCTAACCCTAACCCTAACCCTAACCCTAACCCTAACCCTAACCCTAACCCTAACCCTAACCCTAACCCTAACCCTAACCCTAACCCTAACCCTAACCCTAACCCTAACCCTAACCCTAACCCTAACCCTAACCCTAACCCTAACCCTAACCCTAACCCTAACCCTAACCCTAACCCTAACCCTAACCCTAACCCTAACCCTAACCCTAACCCTAACCCTAACCCTAACCCTAACCCTAACCCTAACCCTAACCCTAACCCTAACCCTAACCCTAACCCTAACCCTAACCCTAACCCTAACCCTAACCCTAACCCTAACCCTAACCCTAACCCTAACCCTAACCCTAACCCTAACCCTAACCCTAACCCTAACCCTAACCCTAACCCTAACCCTAACCCTAACCCTAACCCTAACCCTAACCCTAACCCTAACCCTAACCCTAACCCTAACCCTAACCCTAACCCTAACCCTAACCCTAACCCTAACCCTAACCCTAACCCTAACCCTAACCCTAACCCTAACCCTAACCCTAACCCTAACCCTAACCCTAACCCTAACCCTAACCCTAACCCTAACCCTAACCCTAACCCTAACCCTAACCCTAACCCTAACCCTAACCCTAACCCTAACCCTAACCCTAACCCTAACCCTAACCCTAACCCTAACCCTAACCCTAACCCTAACCCTAACCCTAACCCTAACCCTAACCCTAACCCTAACCCTAACCCTAACCCTAACCCTAACCCTAACCCTAACCCTAACCCTAACCCTAACCCTAACCCTAACCCTAACCCTAACCCTAACCCTAACCCTAACCCTAACCCTAACCCTAACCCTAACCCTAACCCTAACCCTAACCCTAACCCTAACCCTAACCCTAACCCTAACCCTAACCCTAACCCTAACCCTAACCCTAACCCTAACCCTAACCCTAACCCTAACCCTAACCCTAACCCTAACCCTAACCCTAACCCTAACCCTAACCCTAACCCTAACCCTAACCCTAACCCTAACCCTAACCCTAACCCTAACCCTAACCCTAACCCTAACCCTAACCCTAACCCTAACCCTAACCCTAACCCTAACCCTAACCCTAACCCTAACCCTAACCCTAACCCTAACCCTAACCCTAACCCTAACCCTAACCCTAACCCTAACCCTAACCCTAACCCTAACCCTAACCCTAACCCTAACCCTAACCCTAACCCTAACCCTAACCCTAACCCTAACCCTAACCCTAA